>NW_026043807.1:0-21000 GCF_937001465.1 Orcinus orca | reverse complement strand
ATAGACAAGAGCTACTCCTTGCTCAACGAAATGGACTCAAAACCCCATATTAAACGCCTAAGAATGTACCTGACCTGTATGTATCTTAAAACCTATGGATTGCTATGTGTCTGAAAGAGAATCAAGCGTGTGTACAGGGGCATAAACGCAGCAGTGATAGGATTGAAGAGGTTCGGTGAGCAAATGAAGACCCTTTGAAGTCATATTGCATGGTACCCATTCCACGGGTCTCAACTCTCCAGGTTTAAGGGATTCTTCCTTCAGCTAAAGCATGCATGTGGATCCCAGAGTATGATCAATCGTGTGATCGGGAGACGTGTTCCAATATTTCTCAGTTCTCGTCCCCTGGTACTCGGGTGCAACATTCCAGATGCTTTACTAACACTCTCCCGACTTGGAGAGTCAGTGCCTTTAAACTCCTGTTTGGCCCAGTTTGCAATTTCTGTGGAAGTTGAACAGGAATAGGGAGGACCAATGAGAGACTAGCTGGAGGTGTCTGGACGGGCAAATTTAACTCTCATTTCCCACCAGGAAGAGGAATTAACCAAGGCTCAGCATGCCGTGCCGGAACCAGATTAGGGCCTGAAGCAGTCCTGCGGTGTTGCGGCCAGCTCACAAGAAAGCGAGTTGAAGAAAGGAGCTCAGGGGCACTGTAATTCACAAACCTGCAGAGTTATAAATGACAGCTATCGTCCAAAAATATACTGAAGTAAGGCTGCCAAGAGGACTTGAAAGCGGGGCAGAATTGCACGAAACCGATTTCAGGAGGTAGACTGGAATTGCATTTAAAGCATAGGAAAAGAGGCAGAACGTCGACAATGATGCACTTGGACAAAAAGGGCGTATGCGTTTTTTCCTGAATACATTGAGGAAAAAACGCATTCGCCCTTTTTGGCCAACCAAGCAAGCTTGCAAAGGAAATCTGCACTACAATGAAGTCTCACTTCCCCCCGTCAAAAGGGCCATCTGAAAAAAGTGTAAAATCCAGAAAGGCAGGACAGGCCATGGAGAACTGGGAGCCTTGTTATGCTGATGGGTGGGATGTAAATTGCCAACAGCCACTCGGGAGAAGTGTATGGTGTTTCCTGAAACATCTAAAAAAGAAAGCAATAGAGCCTAGGGCACTTCCAATTATGGTCCTATAGCTTAGGGAAATTAAAATCAAAAAGACACAGCCACCCCAAAGTTTTGGACGGCTCTGTTTACAAGAACCTCGTTTATGGTACAAGTTCAATATCGCAGAAAGTGAAAAATGGATAAAGAATTTGTGCTACTTACGTACAATGCAGTATCACTCAGAAATGAAATCTATGTCATCAGGCCCGTAGCAGCATAGTGAGTGGATTCAGGTATGACGATTCTAACTGAAATAAGTCACACAGAAAAAGAAACATCATAAGATATCACTAATACACGGAATGTAAACTTGGCTACACAGAAACTGAATTACAAAACAGAACAGGGTCTCAAATGTAGAAAACCAACTTATGCTTGCTTAAGGGGAAAGGTGAGTTGGGGTGCTGCATAAAACCAGAGATTGAAAAGAGCACAGATAAAGTTCCTTAAGCCAAATATATAATAAACAAGAGCTACTCCTTGTTCAACAAAATGGACTCAACACCCCATATTAAACGCCTAAGAATGTACCTGACTAGTAAGTATCTTAAATCCTATGGATTGCTATGTCTCCGAAAGAGAATCAAGCGTGTGTCCAGGGGCATAAACGCAGCAGTGATAGGATTGGAGAGGTTCGCTGAGCAAATGAAGACCCTTTGAAGTCATATTGCATGGTACCCATTCCACGGGTCTCAACTCTCCAGGTTTAAGGGATTCTTCCTTCAGCTGAAACATGCCTGTGGAACCCAGAGTATGATCAACCGTGTGATCCGGAGATGTGTTCCAATATGTCTCAGTTCTCGTCCCCTGGTACTCGGGTGCAACATTCCAGACGCTTTACTAACACTCTCCTGACTTGGAGAGTCAGTGCCTTTAACCTCCTGTTTGACCCAGTTTGCAAATTCCGCGGAAGATGAACAGTAATAGGGAGAACCGATGAGAGACTAGCTGGAGGTGTCTGGACGGGGAAATTTAACTCTCATTTCCAACCAGGAAGAGGAATTAACCAAAGGCTCAGCATGCCATGCCGAAACCGGATTAGGGCCTGAAGCAATACTGCGGTGTTGCGGGCAGCTCACAAGAAAGCGAGTTGAAGAAAGGAGCTCAGGGGCACTGTAATTCACAAACCTGCAGAGTTATAAATGACAGCTATCGTCCAAAAATACACTGAAGTAAGGCTGCCAAGAGGACTTGAAAGCGGGGCAGAATTGCAGGAAACCGATTTCAGGAGGTAGACTGGAATTGCATTTAAAGCATAGGAAAAGAGGCAGAACGTCCACAATGATGCACTTGGCCAAAAAGGGCGTATGCGTTTTTTCCTGAATGTATTCGGGAAAAAACGCATACACACTTCTTGGCCAACCAAGCAAGCTTGCAAAGGAAATCTGCACTACAATGAAGTCTCACTTCCGCCCGGTCAAAAGGGTCATATGAAAAAAGTGTAAAATCCAGAAAGGCAGGACAGGCCATGGAGAACTGGGAGCCTTGTTATGCTGAAGCGCGGGATGTAAATTGCCAACAGCCAATCGGGTGAAGTGTATGGTGTTTCCTGAAACATATAAAAAACAAAGCAACAGAGCCTAGGGCACTTCCACTTATGGTCCTATAGCTTAGGGAAATTAAAATCAAAAAGACACAGCCACCCCAAAGTTTGGGACGGCTCTGTTTACAAGAACCTCGTTTACGGTACAAGTTCAATTTCGCAGAAAGTGAAAAATGTATAAAGAATTTGTGGTACTTACGTACAATGCAATATCACTCAGCAATGAAATCTATGTCATCAGGCCCGTAGCAGCATAATGAGTGGATTCAGGTATGATGATTCTAACTGAAATAAGTCACACAGAAAAAGAAACATCATAAGATATCACTAATACACGGAATGTAAACTTGGCTACACAGGAACTGGATTACAAAAGAGAACAGGGTCTCAAATTTAGAAAAGCAACTTATGCTTGCTTAAGGGGAAAGTTGAGTTGGGGTGCTGCATAAAACCAGAGATTGAAATGAGCACAGATAAAGTTCCTTAAGCCAAATATGGAATAGACAAGAGCTACTCCTTGCTCAACGAAATGGACTCAACACCCCATATTAAACGCCTAAGAATGTACCTGACTAGTAAGTATCTTAAAACCTATCGATCGCTATGTCTCCGAAGGAGAATCAAGCATGTGTACAGGGGCATAAACGCAGCAGTGATAGGATTGGAGAGGTTGGGTGAGCAAATGAAGACCCTTTGAAGTCATATTGCATGGTACCCATTCCACGGGTCTCAACTCTCCAGGTTTAAGGGATTCTTCCTTCAGCTAAAGCATGCATGTGGAACCCAGAGTATGATCAACCATGTGATCGGGAGACGTGTTCCAATATGTCTCAGTTCTCGTCCCCTGGTACTCGGGTGCAACATTCTAGATGCTTTACTAACACTCTCCCGACTTGGAGAGTCAGTGCCTTTAACCTCCTGTTTGGCCCAGTTTGCAATTTCTGCGGAAGATGAACAGGAATAGGGAGAACCAATGAGAGACTAGCTGGAGGTGTCTGGACGGGCAAATTTAACTCTCATTTCCCACCAGGAAGAGGAATTAACCAAAGTATCAGCGTGCTGTTCCAGAACAAGATTAGGGCCTGAAGCAATCCTGCGGTGTTGCGGCCAGCTCACAAGAAAGCGAGTTGAAGAAAGGAGCTCAGGGGTACTGTAATTCATAAACCTGCAGAGTTATAAATGACAGCTATCGTCCAAAAATATACTGAAGGAAGGCTGCCAAGAGGACTTGAAAGCGGGGCAGAATTACAGGAAACCGATTTCAGGAGGTAGACTGGAATTGCATTTAAAGCATAGGAAAAGAGGCAGAACGTTGACAATGATGCACTTGGCCAAAAAGGGCGTATGAGTTTTTTCCAGGAAAAACGCATACGCCCTTTTTGGCCAACCAAGCAAGCTTGCAAAGGAAATCTGCACTACAATGAAGTCTCACTTCCCCCCGGTCAAAAGGGCCATCTGAATAAAGTGTAAAATCCATAAAGGCAGGACAGGCCATGGAGAACTGGGAGCCTTGTTATGCTGATGGGCGGGATGTAATTTGCCAACAGCCACTCAGAAGAAGTGTATGGTGTTTCCTGAAACATCTAAAAAACAAAGCAACAGAGCCTAGGGCACTTCCACTTATGGTCCTATAGCTTAGGGAAATTAAAATCAAAAAGACACAGCCACCCAAAAGTTTGGGACGGCTCCGTTTAGAAGAAACTCGTTTACGGGACTAGTTCAATTTCGCAGAAAGTGAAAAATGGATAAAGAAGTTGTGGTACTTACGTACAATGCAATATCACTCAACAATGAAATCTATGTCATGAGGCCTGTAGCAGCATAATGAGTGGATTCAGGTATGATGATTCTAACTGAAATAAGTCACACAGAAAAAGAAACATCATAAGATATCACTAATACACGGAATGTAAACTTGGCTACACAGGAACTGGATTACAAAACAGAACAGGGTCTCAAATTTAGAAAACCAACTTATGCTTGCTTAAGGGGAAAGGTGAGTTGGGGTGCTGCATAAAACCAGAGATTGAAATGAGCACAGATAAAGTTCCTTAAGCCAAATATGGAATAGACAAGAGCTACTCCTTGCTCAACGAAATGGACTCAACACCCCATATTAAACGCCTAAGAATGTACCTGACTAGTAAGTATCTTAAAACCTATGGATTGCTATGTCTCTGAAAGAGAATCAAGCGTGTGTACAGGGGCATAAACGCAGCAGTGATAGGATTGGAGAGGTTCGGTGAGCAAATGAAGACCCTTTGAAGTCATATTGCATGGTACCCATTCCACGGGTCTCAACTCTCCAGGTTTAAGGGATTCTTCCTTCAGCTAATTCAGGCATGTGGAACCCAGAGTATGATCAACCGTGTGATTGGGACATGTGTTCCAATATGTCTCAGTTCTCGTCCCTTGGTACTCGGGTGCAACATTCCAGATGCTTTACTAACACTGTCCCGACTTGGAGAGTCAGTACCTTTAACCTCCTGTTTGGCCCAGTTTGCAATTTCTGCGGAAGATGAACAGGAATAGGCAGAACCGATGAGGGACTAGCTGGAGTTGTCTGGACGGGCAAATTTAACTCTCATTTCCCACCAGGAAGAGGAATTAACCAAAGGCTCAGCGTGCCGTGCCGGAACCAGATTAGGGCCTGAAGCAATCCTGCGGTGTTGCGGCCAGCTCACAAGAAAGCGAGTTGAATAAAGGGGCTCAGGGGCACTGTAATTCACAAACCTGCAGAGTTATAAATGACAGCTATCGTCCAAAAATATACTGAAGTAAGGCTGCAGGGAACTCTTGAAAGCGGGGCAGAATTGCAGGAAACCGATTTCAGGAGGTAGACTGGAATTGCACTTAAAGCATAGGAAAAGAGGCAGAACGTCGACAATGATGCACTTGGCCAAAAAGGGCGTATGCATTTTTTCCTGAATATATTCAGGAAAAAACGCATACGCCCTTTTTGGCCAACCAAGCAAGCTTGCAAAGGAAATCTGCACTACAATGAAGTCTCACTTCCCCCTGGTCAAAAGGGCCATCTGAAAAAAGTGTAAAATCCAGAAAGGCAGGACAGGCCATGGAGTACTGGGAGCCTTGTTATGCTGATGGGCGGGATGTAAATTGCCAACAGCCACTCGGGAGAAGTGTATGGTGTTTCCTGAAACATCTAAAAAACAAAGCAACAGAGCCTAGGGCACTTCCACATATGGTCCTATAGCTTAGGGAAATCAAAATCAAAAAGACACAGCCACCCCTAAGTTTGGGACGGCTCTGTTTACAAGAAACTCGTTTACGGGACAAGTTCAATATCGCAGAAAGTGAAAAATGGATAAAGCAGTTGTGGTACTTACGTACAATGCAATATCACTCAGCAATGAAATCTATGTCATCAGGCCCATAGCAGCATAATGAGTGGATTCAGGTATGATGATTCTATCTGAAATAAGTCACACAGAAAAAGAAACATCATAAGATATCACTAATACTCGGAATGTAAACTTGGCTACACAGGAACTGGATTACAAAACAGAACAGGGTCTCAAATTTAGAAAACCAACTTATGCTTGCTTAAGGGGAAAGGTGAGTTAGGGTGCTGCGTAAAACCAGAGATTGAAATGAGCACAGATAAAGTTCCTTAAGCCAAATATGTAATAGAGAAGAGCTACTCCTTGCTCAACGAAATGGACTCAAAACCCCATGTTAATCACCTTATAATGTACCTGACTAGTAAGTATCTTAAAACCTATGGATTGCTATGTCCCCGACAGAGACTCAAGCGTGTGTACAGAGGCATAAACGCAGCAGTGATAGGATTGGAGAAGTTCGGTGAGCAAATGAAGACCCTTTGAAGTCATATTGCATGGTACCCATTCCACGGGTCTCAACTCTCCAGGTTTAAGGGATTCTTCCTTCAGCTAAAACATGCATGTGGAACCCAGAGTATGATCAACCGTGTGATCGGGAGACGTTTTCCAATATGTCTCAGTTCTCGTTCCCTGGTACTCGGGTGCAACATTCCAGACGCTTTACTAACACTCTCCCAACTTGGAGAGTCAGTGCCTTTAACCTCCTGTTTGGCCCAGTTTGCAATTTCTGCGAAAGATGAAGAGGAATAGGGAGAATCAATGAGAGACTAGCTGGAGGTGTCTGGATGGGCAAATTTAACTCTCATTTCCCCCCAGGAGGAGGAATTAACCAAAGGCTCAGCGTGCCGTGCCGGAACCAGATTAGGGCCTGAAGCAATCCTGCGGTGTTGCGGCCAGCTCACAAGAAAGCGAGTTGAAGAAAGGAGCTCAGGGGCAGTGTAATCACAAACCTGCAGTGTTATAAATGACAGCTATCGTCCAAAAATATACTGAAGGAAGGCTGCCAAGAGGACTTAAAATTGGCGCAGAATTGCAGGAAACCGATTTCAGGAGGTAGACTGGAATTGCATTTAAAGCATAGGAAAAGAGGCAGAACGTCTACAATGATGCACTTGGACAAAAAGGGCGTATGTGTTTTTTCTTGAATATATTCAGGAAAAAGCGCATATGCCCTTTTTGGCCAACCAAGCAAGCTTGCAAAGGAAATCTGCACTACAATGAAGTCTCACTTCCCCCCGGTCAAAAGGGCCATTTGAAAAAAGTGTAAAATCCAGAAAGGCAGGACAGGCCATGGAGAACTGGGAGACTTGTTATGCTGATGGGCGGGATGTAAATTGCCAACAGCCACTCGGGAGAAGTGTATGGTGTTTCCTGAAACATCTAAAAAACAAAGCAACAGAGCCTAGAGCACTTCCACTTATGGTCCTATAGCTTAGGGAAATTAAAATCAAAAAGACACAGCCACCCCAAAGTTTGGGACGGCTCTGTTTACAAGAACCTCGTTTACGGGACAAGTTCAATATCGCAGAAAGTGAAAAATGGATAAAGAAGTTGTGGTACTTACGTACAATGCAATATCACTCAGGAATGAAATCTATGTCATCAGGCCCGTAGCAGAATAATGAGTGGATTCAGGTATGATGATTCTAACAGAAATAAGTCACAAGAAAAAGAAACATCATAAGACATCACTAATACACGGAATGTAACCTTGGCTACACAGGAACTGGATTACAAAACAGAACAGGGTCTCAAATTTAGAAAACCAACTTATGCTTGCTTAAGGGGAAAGGTGAGTTGGTGTGCTGCATAAAACCAGAGATTGAAATGAGCACAGATAAAATTCCTTAAGCCAAATATGGAATAGACAAGAGCTACTCCTTGCTCAACGAAATGGACTCAACACCCAATATTAAACGCCTAAGAATGTACCTGATTAGTAACTATCTTAAAACCTATGGATTGCTATGCCTCCGAAAGAGAATCAAGCGAGTGTACAGGGGCATAAACGCAGCAGTGATAGGATTGGAGAGGTTCGGTGAGCAAATGAAGACCCTTCGAAGTCATATTGCATGGTACCCATTCCAGGGTTCTCAACTCTCCAGGTTTAAGGGATTCTTCCTTCAGCTGAAACATGCATGTGGAACCCAGAGTATGATCAACCGTGTGATCAGGTGACGTGTTCAAATATGTATCAGTTTTTGTCCCCTGGTACTCGGGTGCAACATTCCAGACGCTTTACTAACACTCTCCCGACTTGGAGAGTCAGTGCCTTTAACCTCCTGTTTGGCCCAGTTTGCAATTTCTGCGGAAGATGAACATGAATAGGGAGAACCAATGAGAGACTAGCTGGAGGTGTCTGGACGGGCAAATTTAACTCTCATTTCCCACCAGGAAGAGGAATTAACCAAAGGCTCAGCGTGCCGTGCCGGAACAAGATTAGGGCCTGAAGCAATCCTGCGGTGTTGCGGCCAGCTCACAAGAAAGCGAGTTTAACAAAGGAGCTCAGGGGCCCTGTAATTCACAAACCTGCAGAATTATAAATGACAGCTATCGTCCAAAAATATACTGAAGTAAGGCTGCCAAGAGGACTTGAAAGCGGGGCAGAATTGCAGAAAACCGATTTCAGGAGGGAGACTGGAATTGCATTTAAAGCATAGGAAAAGAGGCAGAACGTGCACAATGATGCACTTGGACAAAAAGGGCGTATGCGTTTTTTCCTGAATATATTCAGGAAAAAACGCATACACCATTTTTGGCCAACCAAGCAAGCTTGCAAAGGAAATCTGTACTACAATGAAGTCTCACTTCCCCCCAGTCAAAAGGGCCATCTGAAAAAAGTGTAAAATCCAGAAAGGCAGGACAGGCCATGGAGAACTGGGAGCCCTGTTATGCTGATGGGCGGGATGTAAATTGCCAACAGCCACTCGGGAGAAGTGTATGGTGTTTCCTGAAACATCTAAAAAACAAAGCAACAGAGCCTAGGTCAAACCCACTTATGGTCCTATAGCTTAGGGAAATTAAAATAAAAAAGACACAGCCACCCCAAAATTTGGGATGGCTCTGTTTACAAGAACCTCGTTTACGGGACAAGTTCAATATCGTAGAAAGTGAAAAATGGATAAAGAAGTTGTGGTACTTACGTAAAATGCAATATCACTCAGCAATGAAATCTATGTCAACAGGCGTGTAGCAGAAAATGAGTGGGTTCAGGTATGATGATTCTAACTGAAATAAGTCACACAGAAAAAGAAACATCATAAGATATCACTAATACACGGAATGTAAACTTGGCTACACAGGAACTGGATTACATAACAGAACAGTGTCTCAAATTTAGAAAACCAACTTATGCTTGCTTAAGGGGAAAGGTGAGTTGGGGTGCTGCATAAAACCAGAGATTGAAATGAGCACAGATAAAGTTCCTTAAGCCAAATATGGAATAGACAAGTGCTACTCCTTGTTCAATGAAATGGGCTCAACACCCCATATTAAACGCCTAAGAATGTACCTGATTAGTAAGTATCTTAAAACCTATGGATTGCTATGTCTCCGAAAGACAATCAAGCGTGTGTACAGGGGCATAAACGCAGCAGTGATAGGATTGCAGAGGTTCGGTGAGCAAATGAAGACCCTTTGAAGTCATATTGCATGGTACCCATTCCACGGGTCTCAACTCTCCAGGTTTAAGGGATTCTTCCTTCAGCTAAAACATGCATGTGGAACCCAGAGTATGATCAACCGTGTGATCGGGAGACGTTTTCCAATATGTCTCAGTTCTCGTCCCCTGGTACTCGGGTGCAACATTCCAGATGCTTTACTAACACTCTCCCGACTTGGAGAGTCAGTGCCTTTAACCTCCTGTTTGGCCCAGTTTGCAATTTCTGCGGAATATGAACAGGAATAGGGAGGACAAATGAGAGACTAGCTGGAGGTGTCTGGACGGGCAAATTTAACTCTCATTTCCCACCAGGAAGAGGTATTAACCAAAGGCTCAGTGTGCCGTGCCGGAAGTAGATTAGGGCCTGAAGCAATCCTGCGGTGTTGCGGCCAGCTCACAAGAAAGCGAGTTGAAGAAAGGAGCTCAGGGACACTGTAATTCACAAACCTGCAGAGTTATAAATGACAGCTATCGTCCAAAAGTATACTGAAGTAAGGCTGCCAAGAGGACTTGAAAGCGGGGCAGAATTGCAGGAAACCAATTTCAGGAGGTAGACTGGAATTGCATTTAAAGCATAGGAAAAGAAGCAGAACATCCACAATAATGCACTTGGCCAAAAAGGGCGTATGCGTTTTTTCCTGAATATATTCAGGAAAAGACGTATACGCCCTTTTTGGCCGACCAAGCAAGCTTGCAAAGGAAATCTGCACTACAATGAAGTCTCATTTCCCCCCTGTCAAAAGGGCCATCTGAAAAAAGTGTAAAATCCAGAAAGGCAGGACAGGCCATGGAGAACTGGGAGCCATGTTATGCTGATGGGTGGGATGTAAATTGCCAACAGCCACTCGGGAGAAGTGTATGGTGTTTCCTGAAACATCTAAAAAACAAAGCAACAGAGCCTAGGGCACTTCCACTTATGGTCCTATAGCTTAGGGAAATTAAAATCAAAAAGACACAGCCACCCCAAAGTTTGGGATGGCTCTGTTTACAAGAACCTCGTTTACGGTACAAGTTCAATAACGCAGAAAGTGAAAAATGGATAAAGAATTTGTGGTACTTACGTACAATGCAATATCACTCAGCAATGAAATCTATGTCATCAGGCCCGTAGCAGCATAATGAGTGGATTCAGGTATGATGATTCTAACTGAAATAAGTCACACACAAAAAGAAACATCATAAGATATCACTAATACACGGAATGTAAACTTGGCTACACAGGAACTGAATTACAAAACAGAACAGGGTCTCAAATTTAGAAAACCAACTTATGCTTGCTTAAGGGGAAAGGTGAGTTGGGGTGCTGCATAAAACCAGAGATTGAAATGAGCACAGATAAAGTTCCTTAAGCCAAATATGGAATAGACAAGAGCTACTCCTTGAACAACGAAATGGGCTCAACACCCCATATTAAACGCTTAAGGATGTACCTGACTAGTAAGTATCTTAAAACCTATGGATTGCTATGTCCCCGACAGAGAATCAAGCGTGTGTACAGAGGCATAAACGCAGCAGTGATAGGATTGGAGAAGTTCGGTGAGCAAATGAAGACCCTTTGAAGTCATATTGCATGGTACCCATTCCACGGGTCTCAACTCTCCAGGTTTAAGGGATTCTTCCTTCAGCTAAATCATGCATGTGGAACCCAGAGTATGATCAACCGTGTGATAGGGAGACGTGTTCCAATATAACTCAGTTTTCCTCACCTGGTACTTGGGTGCAACATTCCAGATGCTTTACTAACACTCTCCCGACTTGGAGAGTCAGTGCCTTTAACCTCCTGTTTGGCCCAGTTTGCAATTTCTGCGAAAGATGAACAGGAATAGGGAGAATCAATGAGAGACTAGCTGGAGGTGTCTGGATGGGCAAATTTAACTCTGATTTCCCACCAGGAAGAGAAATTAACCAAAGGATCAGCGTGCCGTGCCGGAACCAGATTAGGGCCTGAAGCAATCCTGCGGTGTTGCGGCCAGCTCACAAGAAAGCGAGTTGAAGAAAGGAGCTCAGGGGCAGTGTAATCACAAACCTGCAGTGTTATAAATGACAGCTATCGTCCAAAAATATACTGAAGGAAGGCTGCCAAGAGGACTTGAAATTGGCGCAGAATTGCAGGAAACCGATTTCAGGAGGTAGACTGGAATTGCATTTAAAGCATAGGAAAAGAGGCAGAACGTCTACAATGATGCACTTGGACAAAAAGGGCGTATGCGTTTTTCCTTGAATATATTCAGGAAAAAGCGCATATGCCCTTTTTGGCCAACCAAGCAAGCTTGCAAAGGAAATCTGCACTACAATGAAGTCTCACTTCCCCCCGTTCAAAAGGGCCATTTGAAAAGAGTGTAAAATCCAGAAAGGCAGGACAGGCCATGGAGAACTGGGAGACTTGTTATGCTGATGGGCGGGATGTAAATTGCCAACAGCCACTCGGGAGAAGTGTATGGTGTTTCCTGAAACATCTAAAAAACAAAGCAACAGAGCCTAGGGCACTTCCACTTATGGTCCTACAGCTTAGGGAAATTAAAATCAAAAAGACACAGCCACCCCAAAGTTTGGGATGGCTCTCTTTACAAGAACCTCGTTTACGGGACAAGTTCAATATCGCAGAAAGTGAAAAATGGATAAAGAAGTTGTGGTACTTACGTACAATGCAATATCACTCAGGAATGAAATCTATGTCATCAGGCCCGTAGCAGCATAATGAGTGGATTCAGGTATGATGATTCTAACAGAAATAAGTCACAAGAAAAAGAAACATCATAAGATATCATTAATACACGGAATGTAAACTTGGCTACACAGGAACTGGATTACAAAACAGAACAGGGTCTCAAATTTAGAAAACCAACTTATGCTTGCTTAAGGGGAAAGGTGAGTTGGGGTGCTGCATAAAACCAGAGATTGAAATGAGCACAGATAAAATTCCTTAAGCCAAATATGGAATAGACAAGAGCTACTCCTTGCTCAACGAAATGGACTCAACACCCAATATTAAACGCCTAAGAATGTACCTGATTAGTAACTATCTTAAAACCTATGGATTGCTATGCCTCCGAAAGAGAATCAAGCGTGTGTACAGGGGCATAAACGCAGCAGTGATAGGATTGGAGAGGTTCGGTGAGCAAATGAAGACCCTTTGAAGTCATATTGCATGGTACCCATTCCAGGGTTCTCAACTCTCCAGGTTTAAGGGATTCTTCCTTCAGCTGAAACATGCATGTGGAACCCAGAGTATGATC
Organism: Orcinus orca; assembly: GCF_937001465.1. Lineage (NCBI taxonomy): Eukaryota > Metazoa > Chordata > Mammalia > Artiodactyla > Delphinidae > Orcinus > Orcinus orca. The sequence continues at coordinate 8,082 of NW_026043807.1, read as the reverse complement.
AACAGTGTGATCAGGTGACGTGTTCAAATATGTCTCAGTTTTTGTCCCCTGGTACTCGGGTGCAACATTCCAGACGCTTTACTAACACTCTCCCGACTTGGAGAGTCAGTGCCTTTAACTTCCTGTTTGGCCCAGTTTGCAATTTCTGCGGAAGATGAACAGGAATAGGGAGAACCAATGAGAGACTAGCTGGAGGTGTCTGGACGGGCAAATTTAACTCTCATTTCCCACCAAGAAGAGGAATTAACCAAAGGCTCAGCGTGCCGTGCCGGAACAAGATTAGGGCCTGAAGCAATCCTGCGGTGTTGCGGCCAGCTCACAAGAAAGCGAGTTTAAGAAAGGAGCTCAGGGGCCCTGTAATTCACAAACCTGCAGAATTATAAATGACAGCTATCGTCCAAAAATATACTGAAGTAAGGCTGCCAAGAGGACTTGAAAGCGGGGCAGAATTGCAGAAAACCGATTTCAGGAGGGAGACTGGAATTGCATTTAAAGCATAGGAAAAGAGGCAGAACGTCCACAATGATGCACTTGGACAAAAAGGGCGTATGCGTTTTTTCCTGAATACATTCAGGAAAAAACGCATACGCACTTTTTGGCCAACCAAGCAAGCTTGCAAAGGAAATCTGCACTACAATGAAGTCTCACTTCCCCCGGGTCAAAATGGCCATCTGAAAAAAGTGTAAAATCCAGAAAGGCAGGACAGGCCATGGAGAACTGGGAGCCTTGGTATGCTGATGGGCGGGATGTAAATTGCCAACAGCCACTCGGGAGAAGTGTATGGTGTTTCCTGAAACATCTAAAAAACAAAGCAACAGAGCCTAGGGCACTTCCACTTATGGTCCTATAGCTTAGGGAAATTAAAATCAAAAAGACACAGCCACCCCAAAGTTTGGGACGGCTCTGTTTACAAGAACCTCGTTTACGGTAGAAGTTCAATATTGCAGAAAGTGAAAAATGGATAAAGAAGTTGTGGTACTTAAGTACAATGCAATATCACTCAGCAATGAAATCTATGTCATCAGGCCCTTAGCAGCATAATGAGTGGATTCCTGTAAGATGATTCTAACTGAAATAAGTCACACAGAAAAAGAAACATAAGATATCACTAATACAAGGAATGTAAACTTGGCTACACAGGACCTGGATAACAAAACAGAAGAGGGTCTCAAATTTAGAAAACCAACTTATGCTTGCTTAAGGGGAAAGGTGAGTTGGGGTGCTGCATAAAACCAGAGATTGAAATGAGCACAGATAAAGTTCCTTAAGCCAAATATGGAATAGACAAGAGCTACTCCTTGCTCAACGAAATGGACTCAACACCCCATATTAAACGCCTAAGAATGTACCTGACTAGTAAGTATCTTAAAACCTATGGATCGCTATGTCTCCGAAAGAGAATCAAGCGTGTGTACAGGGGCATAAACGCAGCAGTGATAGGATTGCAGAGGTTCGGTGAGCAAATGAAGACCCTTTGAAGTCATATTGCATGGTACCCATTCCACGGGTCTCAACTCTCCAGGTTTAAGGCATTCTTCCTTCAGCTAAAACATGCATGTGGAACCCAGAGTATGATCAACCATGTGATCGGGAGACATGTTCCAATATGTCTCAGTTCTCGTCCCCTGGTACTCGGGTGCAACATTCCAGATGCTTTACTAACTCTCTCCCAACTTGGAGAGTCAGTGCCTTTAAACTCCTGTTTGGCCCAGTTTGCAATTTCTGTGGAAGATGAAGAGGAATAGGGAGAACCAATGAGAGACTAGCTGGAGGTGACTGGACGGGCAAATTTAACTCTCATTTCCCACCAGGAAGAGGAATTAACCAAAGGCTCAGCGTGCCGTGCCGGAACCAGATTAGGGCCTGAAGCAATCCTGCGGTGTTGCGGCGAGCTCACAAGAAAGCGAGTTGAAGAGAGGAGCTCAGGGGCACTGTAATTCACAAACCTGCAGAGTTATAAATGACAGCTATCGTCCAAAAATATACTGAAGTAAGGCTGCCAAGAGGACTTGAAAGCGGGGCAGAATTGCAGGAAACCGATTTCAGGAGGTAGACTGGAATTGCATTTAAAGCATAGGAAAAGAGGCAGAACGTCGACAATGATGCACTTGGCCAAAAAGGGCGTATGAGTTTTTTCCTGAATATATTCAGGAAAAAACGCATACGCCCTTTTTGGCCAACCAAGCAAGCTTGCAAAGGACATCTGCACTACAATGAAGTCTCACTTCTCCCCGGTCAAAAGGGCCATCTGAAAAAAGTGTAAAATCCAGAAAGGCAGGACAGGCCATGGAGAACTGGGAGCCTTGTTATGCTGACGGGCGGGATGTAAATTGCCAAGAGCCACTCGGGAGAAGTGTATGGTGTTTCCTGAATCATCTAAGAAACAAAGCAACAGAGCCTAGGGCACTTCCACTTATGGTCCTATAGCTTAGGGAAATTAAAATCAAAAAGACACAGCCACCCCAAAGTTTGGGACGGCTCTGCTTACAAGACCCTCGTTTACGGGACAAGTCAAAATAACACAGAAAGTGAAAAATGGATAAAGAAGTTTTGGTACTTACGTACAATGCAATATCACTCAGCAATGAAATCTATGTCATCAGTCCCGTAGCAGCATAATGAGTGGATTCAGGTATGATGATTCTAACAGAAATAAGTCACAAGAAAAAGAAACATCATAAGATATCATTTATACACGGAATGTAAACTTGGCTACACAGGAACTGGATTACAGAACAGAACAGGGTCTTAAATTTAGAAAACCAACTTACGCTTGCTTAAGGGGAAAGGTGAGTTGGGGTGCTGCATAAAACCAGAGATTGAAATGAGCACAGATAAAGTTCCTTAAGCCAAATATGTAATACACAAGAGCTACTCCTTGCTCAACGAAATGGACTCAACACCCCATATTAAACGCCTAAGAATGTACCTGACTAGTAAGTAACTTAAAACCTATGGATCGCTATGTCTCCGAAAGAGAATCAAGCGTGTGTACAGGGGCATAAACGCAGCAGTGATAGGATTGGAGAGGTTCGGTGAGCAAATGAAGACCCTTTGAAGTCATATTGCATGGTACCCATTCCACGGGTCTCAACTCTCCAGGTTTAAGGGATTCTTCCTTCACCTAAATCATACATGAGGAACCCAGAGTATGATCAACCGTGTGATCGGGAGACGTGTTCAAATATGTCTCAGTTCTCGTCCCCTGGTACTCGGGTGCAATATTCCAGACGCTTTACTAACACTCTCCCGACTTGGAGAGTCAGTGCCTTTAACCTCCTGTTTGGCCCAGTTTGCAATTTCTGCGGAAGATGAACAGGAATAGGGAGAACCAATGAGAGACTAGCTGGAGGTGTCTGGACGGGCAAATTTAACTCTCATTTCCCACCAGGAAGAGGAATTAACCAAAGGCTCAGCGTGCCGTGCCGGAACCAGATTAGGGCCTGAAGCAATCTTGCGGTGTTGCGGCCAGCTCACAAGAAAGCGAGTTGAAGAAAGGAGCTCAGGGGCACTGTAATTCACAAACCTGCAGAGTTATAAATGACAGCTATCGTCCAAAAATATACTGAAGTAAGGCTGCCAAGAGGACTTGAAAGCGGGCCAGAATTGCAGGAAACCGATTTCAGGAGGTAGACTGGAATTGCATTTAAAGCATAGGAAAAGAGGCAGAACGTCGACAATGATGCACTTGGCCATAAAGGGCGTATGCGTTTTTTCCTGAACATATTCAGGAAAAAACGCATACGCCCATTTTGGCCAACCAAGCAAGCTTGCAAAGGAAATCTGCACTACAATGAAGTCTCACTTCCCCCCGGTCAAAAGGGCCATCTGAAAAAAGTGTAAAATCCAGAAAGGCAACACAGGCCATGGAGAACTGGTAGCCTTGTTATGCTGATGGGCGGGATGTAAATTGCCAACAGCCACTTGGGAGAAGTATATGGTGTTTCCTGAAACATCTAAGAAACAAAGCAACAGAGCCTAGGGCACTTCCACTTATCGCCCTAAAGCTTTGGGAAATTAAAATCAAAAAGACACAGCCACCCCTATGTTTGGGACAGCTCTGTTTAGAAGAAACTCGTTTAAGGGACTAGTTCAATATCGCAGAAAGTGAAAAATGGATAAAGAAGTTGTGGTACTTACGTACAATGCAATATCACTCAGCAATGAAATCTGTGTCATCAGGCCCGTAGCAGCATAATGAGTGGATTCAGGTATGATGATTCTAACTGAAATAAGTCACACAGAAAAAGAAACATCATAAGATATCACTAATACACGGAATGTAAACTTGGCTACAGAGGAACTGGATTACAAAAGAGAACAGGGTCTCAAATTTAGAAAACCAACTTATGCTTGCTTAAGGGGAAAGGTGAGTTGGGGTGCTGCATAAAACCAGAGATTGAAATGAGCACAGATAAAGTTCCTTAAGCCAAATATGGAATAGACAAGAGCTACTCCTTGCTCAACGAAATGGACTCAACACCCCATATTAAACGCCTAAGAATGTACCTGACTAGTAAGTATATTAAAAGCTATGGATCACTATGTCTCCGAAAGAGAATCAAGCGTGTGTACAGGGGCATAAACGCAGCAGTGATAGGATTGCAGAGGTTCGGTGAGCAAATGAAGACCCTTTGAAGTCATATTGCATGGTACCCATTCCACGGGTCTCAACTCTCCAGGTTTAAGGGATTCTTCCTGCAGCTAAATCATGCATGTGGAACCCGGAGTATGATCAACCGTGTGATCGGGAGACGTGTTCCAATATGTCTCAGTTCTCGTACCCTGGTACTCGGTTGCAACATTCCAGACTCTTTACTAACACTCTCCAGACTTGGAGAGTCAGTGCCTTTAACCTCCTGTTAGGCCCAGTTTGCAATTTCTGCGGAAGATGAACAGGAATAGGGAGAACCAATGAGAGACTAGCTGGAGGTGTCTGGAGGGGCAAATTTAACTCTCATTTCCCACCAGGAAGAGGAATTAACCAAAGGCTCAGCGTGCCGTGCCTGAACCAGATTAGGGCCTGAATCAATCCTGCAGTGTTGCGGCCAGCTCACAAGAAAGCGAGTTGAAGAAAGGAGCTCAGGGGCACTGTAATTCACAAACCTGCAGAGTTATAAATGACAGCTATCGTCCAAAAATATACTGAAGTAAGGCTGCCAAGAGGACTTGAAAGCGGGCCAGAATTGCAGGAAACCGATTTCAGGAGGTAGAGTGGAATTGCATTTAAAGCATAGGAAAAGAGGCAGAACGTCGACAATGATGCACTTGGCCAAAAAGGGCGTATGCGTTTTTTCCTGAATATATTCAGGAAAAAACGCATACGCCCTTTTTGGCCAACCAAGCAAGCTTGCAAAGGATATCTGCACTACAATGAAGTCTAATTTCCCCCCAGTCAAAAGGGCCATCTGAAAAAAGTGTAAAATCCAGAAAGGCAGAACAGGCCATGGAGAACTGGGAGCCTTGTTATGCTGATGGGCGGGATGTAAATTGCCAACAGCCACTCGGGAGAAGTGTATGGTGTTTCCTGAAACATCTAAAAAACAAAGCAACAGAGCCTAGGGCACTTCCACTTATGGTCCTATAGCTTAGCTAAATTAAAATCAAAAAGACACAGCCACCCCAAAGTTTGGGACGGCTCTGTTTACAAGAACCACATTTACGGGACAAGTTCAATATCGCAGAAAGTGAAAAATGGATAAAGAATTTGTGGTACTTACGTACAATGCAATATCACTCAGCAATGAAATCTATGTCATCAGGCCCGTAGCAGCATAATGAGTGGATTAAGGTATGATGATTGTAACTGAAATAAGTCACACAGAAAAAGAAACATCATAAGATATCGCTAATACACGGAATGTAAACTTGGCTACACAGGAACTGGATTACAAAACACAACAGGGTCTCAAATTTAGAAAACCAACTTATGCTTGCTTAAGGGGAAAGGTGAATTGGGGTGCTGCATAAAACCAGAGATTGAAATGAGCACAGATAAAGTTCCTTAAGCCAAATATGTAATAGACAAGAGCTACTCCTTGCTCAACGAAATGGACTCAACACCCCATATTAAACGCCTAAGAATGTACCTGACTAGTAAGTATCTTAAAACCTATGGATTGCTATGTCTCCAAAAGAGAATCAAGCGTGTGTACAGGGGCATAAACGCAGCAGTGATAGGATTGGAGAGGTTTGGTGAGCAAATAAAGACCGTTTGAAATCATATTGCATGGTACACATTCCACGGGTTTCAACTCTCCAGGTTTAAGGGATTCTTCCTTCAGCTAAAGCATGCATGTGGAACCCAGAGTATGATCAACCGTGTGATTGGGAGACGTGTTCCAATATGTCTCAGTTCTCGTCCCCTGGTACTCGGGTGCAACATTCCAGACGCTTTACTAACACTCTCCCGACTTGGAGAGTCAGGGCCTTTAACCTCCTGTTTGGCCCAGTTTGCAATTTCTGCGGAAGATGAACAGGAATAGGGAGATCCAATGAGAGACTAGCTGGAATTGTCTGGACGGGCAAATTTAACTCTCATTTCCCACCAGGAAGAGGAATTAACCAAAGGCTCAGCGTGCCGTGCCGGAACAAGATTAGGGCCTGAAGCAATCCTGCGGTGTTGCGGCCAGCTCACAAGAAAGCGAGTTGAAGAAAGGAGCTCAGGGGCACTGTAATTCACAAACCTGCAGAGTTATAAATGACAGCTATCGTCCAAAAATATACTGAAGTAAGGCTGCCAAAAGGACTTGAAAGCGGGGCAGAATTGCAGGAAACCGATTTCAGGAGGTAGACTGGAATTGCATTTAAAGCATAGGAAAAGAGGCAGAACGTCGACAATGATGCACTTGGCCAAAAATGTCGTATGCGTTTTTTCTTGAATATATTCAGGAAAAAACGCATACGCACTTTTTGGCCACCCAAGCAAGCTTGCAAAGCAAATCTGCACTACAATGAAGTCTCACTTCCCCCCGGTCAAAAGGGCCATTTGAAAAAAGTGTAAAATCCAGAAAGGCAGGACAGGCCATGGAGAACTGGGAGACTTGTTATGCTGATTGGCGGGATGTAAATTGCCAACAGCCACTCGGGAGAAGTGTATGGTGTTTCCTGAAACATCTAAAAAACAAAGCAACAGAGCCTAGGGCACTTCCACTTATGGTCCTATAGCTTAGGGAAATTAAAATCAAAAAGACACAGCCACCCCAAAGTTTGGGATGGCTCTCTTTACAAGAACCTCGTTTACGGGACAAGTTCAATATCGCAGAAAGTGAAAAATGGATAAAGAAGTTGTGGTACTTACGTACAATACAATATCACTCAGGAATGAAATCTATGTCATCAGGCCCGTAGCAGAATAATGAGTGGATTCAGGTATGATGATTCTAACAGAAATAAGTCACAAGAAAAAGAAACATCATAAGATATCATTAATACACGGAATGTAAACTTGGCTACACAGGAACTGGATTACAAAACAGAACAGGGTCTCAAATTTAGAAAACCAACTTATGCTTGCTTAAGGGGAAAGGTGAGTTGGTGTGCTGCATAAAACCAGAGATTGAAATGAGCACAGATAAAATTCCTTAAGCCAAATATGGAATAGACAAGAGCTACTCCTTGCTCAATGAAATGGACTCAACACCCAATATTAAACGCCTAAGAATGTACCTGATTAGTAACTATCTTAAAACCTATGGATCGCTATGCCTCCGAAAGAGAATCAAGCGTGTGTACAGGGGCATAAACGCAGCAGTGATAGGATTGGAGAGGTTCGGTGAGCAAATGAAGACCCTTTGAAGTCATATTGCATGGTACCCATTCCAGGGTTCTCAACTCTCCAGGTTTAAGGGATTCTTCCTTCAGCTGAAACATGCATGTGGAACCCAGAGTATGATCAACCATGTGATCAGGTGACGTGTTCAAATATGTCTCAGTTTTTGTCCCCTGGTACTCGGGTGCAACATTCCAGACGCTTTACTAACACTCTCCCGACTTGGAGAGTCAGTGCCTTTAACTTCCTGTTTGGCCCAGTTTGCAATTTCTGCGGAAGATGAACAGGAATAGGGAGAACCAATGAGAGAC